>NC_057803.1:499716709-499726030 GCF_018294505.1 Triticum aestivum
ATAGTGGAGGTGGAGAAGTAACCGTTTGAGCAACACAAGTGCACAGGAGGCATCGGACGTCTGGACAGGACCGGACGTCCGGTGGCATAGATAGGTCTGGACGTCCGACATACATCGGTCGTTCGGTCGCTGGAGAATCACAAGCCACGGATCAGCATACAGCTAACGGACGTCCGGACCGATTCGGTCGTCCGGTGACCGGACATCCGTAGAGGACCGGATATCTGTAAAAACTGTTCTGTTGAGTAAGTGTCGGACATCCGGAGGATGACGGACATCCGTGGAATGGACGTCCGGAGAAGCTCGGACATCCATGAATATTGTTCTGTGAAGAAACTCTGGACGACCGACGAGAGCCGGACGACCGGACAGCTGAAAGGGATCGGACGTCCGGTGAAAAATGGAGTTGTGGGTTTTGAGCAAATCTTTCACTAGATCCATCGATCCCCTCTTAATAGTGCGGGATCCCTATACTCAAGAACAACCCGTAAACAAAGCTAACGCTATTGTCTTGTATCTCCAATCTTGAGTTACATGCATTTGTCTTTAGTCATGATCCACACACGTCCTATGAGACATAATCCCGAGATATACTTGATAAACATGATTAGTCCCATACATGCATGTTGTCATCAACATCAAAATAAGATTAAGGGCATGATTGCACTTTCAATCTCCCCCTTTTTGGTAGTTGATGACAACATATATGTACTTCTTAAAATAAAAACTTTGAGTATCGAAGAGATTTGTTGCGGAGCTCCCCTTAACAATGTGCACAAAGAAAAATAAGCATGAGAGGAGCTCCCCCTCAGGGTGATACCAACACATTCAAATCACAAGTTGCACATGATAACATTCGAATAGATTCATCACTCACATCATAGAACCTAAAGTAACAATGATCATAACAAGGTTCATGGTACGATACATATCATAGTGCAATACAAGTTAATATCACATATTACAGTTCTCAATGGATACACTACTCCCCCTTGGCAGCAAGTACCCAAAAAGGGGGCCAAGAGGAGCAACCAGAACATCATCATCATCACCATCAGAACCCAGCCTCATCATCATCATCATGAGCACCACTACCACCAGCCTCGTCAAGGAAGTCAGACCACTCAGGACCCGAAGTAAAACCAAAGTCAGAAGGGGGCTCATCCGAAAAATGGTCATCATCACTCACATCGAACACTCCGGAGTCTCTCAGACGAGCCTTCAGAGCATTTTTGGAGGTGATAAGGCGCGTGACAACATCGTGATTTTGGGAGCAGATAAAAGTAATAGCCTTCATCAAGGCAGAGTGAGCCTTCCCAAGAAAGCGAGCAATGCGACCAAAGGGTGCAGATCCGGAGGGAGCAGGACGAGGAGTGCTAGTAACAGTTCGGCGCGGATGAGCAAAAGAGGAAGAATCCTTGGGAACATAGTCATCGGCCATGTGTGCGGGAATGACCCATCGCTCATGCAAAGGAGTGCGGACAATAGGAAATGGAGCCACGCTTTCGATAAATGCCTCAAGAAAGGGAGCATGAGGAAAGACCCGCTTGTACTGGAGAGAAGCGAGACGAATCTCATGCCATAGAAAATGAGGCACATTGATCTTCCCTTTCGGAGACGCATAAAGGCGATGCATGAGATCGATGCAGTAGCTACTGCAAGAGCCCTTGTCACCCATCTTAGGATAAATGGTGCGAATGACACATTGATAGATAATGAAGAAAGGAGCGCGCCAAATGGAGACTTGGTTAAAGCCCTTATGTTTCTCCTCATTAGTCAGGTCTGGTATGGTTTGATAAGATCAACACATACATCGGTGCCCTTGGGTCTATGTTCGGGGTCATCATTGTGAATTTTGAACCCGGTGTCAGGAAAACCAAGGGCAGCAACAAACTGAGAATAGGAAGCCGAGAGCTTTGTGTCCGAGGTCATCCAAGTAACAGTGTTATTTGGACCGAAGAAACATGTGGCATAGAATTGATGAATGGCGGCTTGGTTAAAGTCATGCTGAAATGCAAATGGAGCAACAAGATTGGACGACTCAATGAGCTCAATAGCCCCGGAATATTTGTCCGATGAGTACGAATATGCTCTAAATCAATGCACAAATGCAGAGAAAGACCCTTAGGAATGATGACGGTGGTAAAAATGTCAGCTTGGACATTAGTGCGAAAACGATTGTCCTGAGAGTCTCGAGCAACCGTAAATTGATCAACATCACGATGCAACTTAAGATAGGAAGCAATAGGAACCTCGTTGACCCACTTAACATGGCGGCCGAGGGGTAAATGAGATTTGAGAGAGATATGACGAGCATCACTGTGAGGTTGCACCGGAGGAGGAGGAGGAGGCTTGAAGGTGGGATGACGAGTACCCGGCTTGGGTGTGGAGGTGCGAATGGCGAGAAACTCGGGCTGCTCAAAATCATCCAGCTCATCCTCATAGTCGGAGCCCTCTGAAGAGGAGTTGCTAGTAGAGCTGTGAGGGCGAGCGACACGCTTCCGAGGACGAGTCCGCTCCTGTGAGTCATCGGAACCACCACGATGAGACATACGAGATGGCCCACCGGTGACCTGCTTGCGCACGGAGTGCTTGGTCTTGTGCATCTCGACCTAGTGGAGGAGAACGGCCCAAATCAACAACCCCACCATAGATCAAAGAATCGATGGATGAGGTGAGAAGAGATGGGTGCTACCTTGGAGTGAAGAACGCGGAGGAAGGCGGCGACCAGAGCGATGTGGCATCGGATGAGGGGCACGAGCAGCGAGCGACCACGGCGAGGAGCACGAGCGGCCGCGGCGAGGAACACGAGCGACGAGCGGTCGCGACGAGGAATACGAGCGGCGAGCGGCTGCGGCGAGGAGACATGGGCGGCGGTGGTGGGGAGCGAAGGGATTAGGGTTGACCCGAACCGCACCCCACGCTATATATAGGTGCCCGAGAAAGGCCCGGACAACCGGAGTCCTACGGACGTCTGGTGCCTGAGCCAGAGAGGAATTAATGGATGACCGGAGTTCTTTGGTCGTCCGGTGCCTGAGAAAGTCCCGGAAGACCGGTGTCCTACGGACGTCCGGTGCCTGAGCCAGGGAAGAATTAACGGACGACCGGATTTCTTCGGACGTCCGGGGCCTAAGAATGCCTGAGCCAGGGGAGGAATTAACGGACGACGAGATAGACTGGACGTCCGGACCCAAGGTAACAGAGAGCTGTTTACGGACGTTCGGACAGTACCGGACGACCGACACACAAAAATTTTCTGTAAAAATTTAGATGATGACTAGGGGGAGATGATGATGACAATGATGAATTGGTATAATATCAAGTAGTGAGTAACCTATGTCAATACAACAACAGCACCAAAACACATACCGCTCATATATTGTTCTAGTGACAAGAGCAGTGGCTATGGCCACCATGTATGAGTATACGTGACATGGCTCCGCAAAGAATGGAACTTTGGGTGCATAATCACTACTCCATCATAGAAAGCTCCATAGTTAGAATAACATGATAGCCTTGAGAGTGTTTGTTCTTTTTATGCATTTCATAGGGTGAGAGTACTCATTAGTTGAGTGTCTCCCCCTAAATATATGCCTACATCGAGACAAGACATTATGACAATGCATGCATGGGTACTAGTTTTCACATAATATTGTCAAACTCCAAGATATCAAGTTCACGCCTAAGTTGACAAAACCTTGCTTCATCCAATGGCTTCGTGAAAATATCTGCAAGTCGCATACCTGTCCCAACATGAGAAATATCAATATCCCCCTTTTCCACATGATCTCTCAAGAAGTGATACCTAATATCAATGTGCTTGGTGCGGGTATGATCCTTGGGGTTCTCAGCAATATTGATGGCACTTTCATTATCACATAGAAGAGGCACATGTCTATAGGTGATACCGTAATCCTTCAAAGTTTGCCTCATCCATAGTAATTGAGTTGCATAACTGGTGGTTGCAATGTATTCAGCTTTTGCAGTGGAGAGAGCAACACAATTTTGTTTCTTCGAGGACCAACTTATCAAGGAGCGTCCAAGGAATTGACATGCGCCGGAGGTGGACTTACGATCCACTTTGTCTCCAGCCCAATCTGCATCCGTGTACCCAATGATATCAAACTTACATCCTTGGGGTACCATAGACCCAACTTTGGGGTGTGAACAAGGTATCTAAGAATATGCTTAACCGCCTTATGATGACTTTCCCTAGGGTAAGCTTGAAATCTTGCACACATGCATACACTAAACATGATGTCTGGTCTAGATGCACAAAGGTAAAGCAATGAACCAATCATAGAGCGGTATTTAGATGGGTCGAAGGGGATACCATTTGTGTCTTCAGTGAGTACAATTTTGGTTGGCATAGGTGTCTTACATGGGCTAGCATCAGACATGTCAAATTTTGCTAGCATGATATCCTTGAGGTATTTTTCTTAAGACAAGAAAATTCCTTCTTGAAATTGTTGAATTTGAAATCCGAGAAAGAACTTCAAATCCGCATCGAGTGATATTTCAAAATTCTTGGTCATTGAAGCCGCAAACTTCTTGCACAAATGAATGTTAGGAGAACCAAAAATGATATCATCTACATAGATTTGGCATAAGATCAAATCACCTTTGTCTCTCTTAGTAAAAAGAGTGGGATCGATCACCCCTCTCACAAAACCATCATCGAGTAAAAACTTCTTAAGATGATCATACCAAGCATGAGGTGCTTGTTTGAGGCCATACAAAGCCTTATGAAGTTTATGCACATAGTCTTTGTGATCGGGATCAATGAAACCAGGTGGTTGTGATACATATACTTCTTCTTGTAGAGGACCGTTAAGGAAAGCACTCTTCACATCCATTTGATGTAATGTAAAGCCATTGAAAGCAGCATAAGCAAGTAAGATGCGAATGGATTCCAGACAGGCAACGGGGGCAAAGGTCTCACCAAAGTCCAAACCTTCAACTTGTGAGTACCCTTGTGCCACTAACCTTGCCTTGTTGAGGATGATTACACCATTCTCATATTGCTTGTTCTTGAAAATCCACTTTGTTCCAATGACGTTGTGTTCCGTAGTTGGCCTCTTGACTAATGACCACACTTGAATGCGCTCAAAGTTGTTCAACTCTTCTTGCATAGCAATGAGCCAATCGTTGTCAATCAACGCTTCTTGTACCTTGAGAGGCTCAACACTAGACACACACGAGAAGTGAGCACAAAAGTTTGTCAATTGTTTACGAGTGACTCTACCTTCCGATATGCCGGTGAGAATTTTGTCAACATCAACACGACCGGCCACTCGAGGCATGATGGAGGTTAAGGTTTCGCGAGGTTCAACTTCATGTCCATCATCCACATCCTCAACATAAGGATCATTGATGTGTGGTGGAAGGTCTTCTTCTTCATCTTCCATTTGTTGAGGTTCATTGTCAATGATTGCACTTTCTTGTTCTTGTCCTTGGTGATGATCTTGTTCTTGATGTTTATCATGAAGAGGAACTTGATCATCATCTTGTACTTGGTCTACGGGTATTTGTTGAACAATAGGAGATTGAGGTGGTATGGGTGTTGAAGTAGTTTGATGATGCGTGAAGCTTCCATCTTCTTCATCATCATCATGAGGTTCTTGCTCCATCGGAAGAAGTGCACCAACACCCATGGTCAAGATATCTTGAGAAGAATCTTCTTCACCTACATCACTTCGATCAACTTGCTCCCCATGTGAGCCATTAAATTCATCAAACACCACGTCACAAGTTTCCACAACACATCCATTGGTTTTGTTGTAGACTATAGGCATGAGAGTTTGATCCATAGCCAACAAATATGCCCTCAATGGTTTTGGATTGAAATTTTCCTAACCGTTCTCTTTTGTTGAGAATGAAACATTTGCACACAAATACCCGAAAGTACTTGACATTTGGCTTGTTCCCAGTTAGAAGCTCATATGGAATCTTTCCCAATATAGTGCGGAGAAAGAGCCGGTTTGATGCATGGCAAGCAGTGTTGACAGCCTCGGCCCAAAAACTGTGTGGTGACTTGTATTCATCCAACATGGACCTTGCCATCTCCACAAGTGTGCGGTTCTTTCTCTCTGCTACACCGTTTTGTTGGGGAGTGTATGGAGCTGAATATTGATGTTCAATCCCTTCATCACTAAGAAATTCTTCCAAGGTCTAGTTCTTGAACTCGGAGCCATTATCACTTCTTATTGCCAAGATTTCTTTGTCAAACTTCGTTGTGCTTGCTTGGCAAAATTAATGAAGGTGATCTCCGTCTTGTCCTTGGACTTGAGGAAGAAAACCCATGTATATCTTGAGTAATCATCAACAATAACAAGTCCATACCTTTTCCCACCAAGACTATCCCATGAAGGAGGCCCAAAAAGATCCACATGAAGGAGCTCCAAAGGCCTTGAGGTAGACACAATATTCTTGGGTGGGTGCTTTGATTGATGTTGCTTCTCGGCTATGCATGCACTACACACATGATCTTTCTCAAAAGAGACATTTGTTAGTCCAAGGATGTGATAACCATTTAAGAGATCTTGAAGATTTCTCATGCCGACATGGGCTAGCCGGTGATGCCGTAGCCACCCCTTGTCGGCCTTGGCCATTAGACAAGTTGCATGGAATGTGCTCTCTTTCGAGAAATCAACCGTGTAAAGGTTTCCATCCAACTCTCCAACAAAGGCCACTTTGAGAGTATCTCTCTTAAAGACTTTCACATCCGTTAGTCCAAAGAGTGTATCATAACCAATAGAAGCCAATTGGCGAACAGAAAGCAAATGGTATTTAAGGGATTGGACAAGCATCACATTTGCAAGCGACATGTCATTTTTGATAGCCACCTTGCCCAACCCGAGTACCTATCCTTTTGATCCTCCACTGAACATAATGCTCATAAATGGTTGAATAGCTTCCATGAAATTGTAGAGCAACTTGCTATCTCCGGTCATATGATTGGTACATCCACTGTCAGTCACCCATTTTACTCCACCGGAGAAATCATCCTACACACAATTATGACTTGGTTAGAGGCACCCATTCTGCAATGGGACCTCTCAAGTTAGTCACAAGGGTCTTAGGGACCCAAATAGCATAAAACCGGAATGCATTTTGAGGACCAACAAACTTTGCATAAACCTCTCCATCCATAGCCTTACAAAGTACATAGGATGGAGGCATGTGTTGGGGAACGTAGTAATTTCAAAAAAAATCCTACGCACACGCAAGGATCATCGTGATGCATAGCAACGATAGGGGAGAGTATTATCTACGTACCCTCGTAGACCGTAAGCGGAAGCGTTTGTCAACGCGGTTGATGTAGTCGTAGACCTTCACGATCCGTCCCGATCGAGTACCGAATGTACAGCACCTCCGCGTTCAGCACACGTTCAGCTCGATGACGTCCTCGCCTTCTTGATCCAGCAAGAGGGGTGAGGTAGTAGATGAGTTCCGACAGCACGACGGCGTGGTGACGGTGTTGGTGAAGAACAATCTCCGTAGGGCTTCGCCTAAGCACTACGAAAACTATGACGGAGGATAAACTAGAGGGGACGGGGTTGCCGGCATACGGCTTGTTCTTTGTTTGAGGTGTCTTGGGTGCTACCCTACCCCTCTATTTATATGTTGAGCCTTGGGGTCAAAATTTGGAGTAAAAGCCACCACAAGGTCGATTTCACCCGAAAGGCAAGAGTCCTTCTCGGACTCCAGGGCCAGACGCCAGGGTTCCCGGCGTCTGCGCCCAGACGCCAGGGACCCTGGCGTCTGGCCCCTGGACTCCGCAAAACTTCCTTTTGCGCTTTCCAAAAACCTTGTGGGCTTTCCCCTTTGGCCTAAATAAAGTGTTCTCGTACCCAAACATTTCGGGAAACATGCGGAACCCCTTCCGGTGAATTCCGGAACCCTTCCGGAGACCAAACACTATTATCCCATATATCAAACTTTATCTCCGAGCCATTCCGGAGTTCCTCGTCATGTCCGTGATCTTATCCGGAACTCCGAACAACATTCGGTTACCAACATACATAACTCATAAGTACTATATCGTCAACGAATGTTTAAGCGTGCGGACCCTACGGGTTCGAGAACTATGTAGACATGATCGAGACACTTCTCTGGTCAATAACCAATAGTGGAACCTGGATGCCCATATTGGCTCCTACATATTCTAAGAAGATCTTTATCGGTCGAACCGCATAACAACATACGTTGTTCCCTTTGTCATCGGTATGTTACTTGCCCGAGATTCGATCGTCGGTATCTCAATACCTAGTTCAATCTCATTACCGGAAAGTATCTTTACTCGTTCTGTAATACATCATCCTGTAAATAACTCATTAGTTACAATGCTTGCAAGGCTTATAGTGATGTGTATTACCGAGTGGGCCCATAGATACCTCTCCGACAATCGGAGTGACAAATCCTAATCTCGAAATACGCCAACCCAACAAGTACTTTCGGAGACACTTGTAGAGCACCTTTATAATCACCCAGTTATGTTGTGACGTTTGGTAGCACACAAAGTGTTCCTCCGGTAAACGGGAGTTGCATAATCTCATAGTCATAGGAACATGTATAAGTCATGAATAAAGCAATAGCAACAAACTAAACGATCAAGTGCTAAGCCAACGGAATGGGTCAAGTCAATCACATCATTCTCCTAATGATGTGATCCCATTTAATCAAATGACAACTCATGTCTATGGTTAGGAAACATAACCATCTTTGATCAACGAGCTAGTCAAGTAGAGGCATACTAGTGACACTATGTTTGTCTATGTATTCACACATGTATCATGTTTCCGGTTAATACAATTCTAGCATGAATAATAAACATTTATCATGATATAAGGAAATAAATAATAACTTTATTATTGCCTCTAGGGCATATTTCCTTCAGTCTCCCACTTGCACTAGAGTCAATAATCTAGCTCACATCGCCATGTGATTTAATACCAATAGTTCACATCACTATGTGATTAACACCCATAGTTCACATCGTCATGTGACCAATGATACGTCTCCAACGTATCTACAATTTTTGATTGCTCCATGCTATATTATCTTCTGTTTTGGACATTATTGGGCTTTATTATCCACTTTTATATTATTTTTGGGACAAACCTATTAACCGGAGGCCCAGCCCAGAATTGCTGTTTTTTTGTCTATTCTAGGGTTTCGAAGAAAAGGAATATCAAACGGATTCCAAACGGAATGAAACTTTCGGGAACGTGATTTTTGGAACGAACTAGATCCAGGAGACTTGGACCCTACGTCAAGCAACCAACAGGGAAGCCATGAGGTAGGGGCGCGCCTACCCCC
>NC_057803.1:499726299-499731398 GCF_018294505.1 Triticum aestivum
CTGTTGCTCGACCGACATACTTCTTCCTCCTATATATACCTACGTACCCCTAAACGATCAGATACGGAGCCAAAACCCTAATTCCACCACCATAACTTTCTGTATCCACGAGATCCCATCTTGGGGCCTGTTCCGGAGCTCCGCCGGAGGGGGCATATTGCATGAATTTATCCCTCTACATCATGTCATTTTGCTTAAAGCGTTACTCTGTTCTCTTGAACTTAATACTCTAGATGCATGCTGGATAGCGGTCGATGTGTGGAGTAATAGTAGTAGATGCAGGCAGGAGTCGGTCTACTTGTCTCGGATGTGATGCCTATATACATGATCATACCTAGATATTCTCATAACTATGCTCAATTTTGTCAATTTCTCAACAGTAATTTGTTCACCCACCGTAAAATATGTATGCTCTTGAGAGAAGCCACTAGTGAAACGTCCCTCGGGTCTATCTTCATCATATTAATCTTCCGATACTTAGTTATTTTCATTGCCTTTTATTTTACTTTGCATCTTTATCATAAAAATACCAAAAATATTATCTTATCATATCTATCATATCTCACTCTCGTAAGTGACCGTGTAGGGATTGACAACCCCTTATCGCGTTGGTTGCGAGGATTGATTTGTTGTGTGTAGGTGCGAGGGACTCGCGCGTAGCCTTCTACTGGATTGATACCTTGGTTCTCAAAAACTGAGGGAAATACTTACGCTACTTTGCTGCACCACCCTTTCCTCTTCAAGGGAAAACCAACGCAAGTGCTCAAGAGGTAGCAACCAACACCCAAAGGGTTTACTAGAGTCAATAATCTAGTTCACATCGCTACGTGATTAACACGCAAAGAGTACTAAGGTGCGATCATGTTTTGTTTGTGAGAGAAGTTTAGTCAACGGGTCTGTCACATTCAGAGCCGTATTATTTTGCAAATATTCTATGTCTTCAATACTCTGCATGGAGCTACTCTAGCTAATTGCTCCCACTTTCAATATGTATCCAGAATGAGACTTAGAGTCATCCGGATTGGTGAAAAAACTTGTATCGACGTAACCCTTTATGACGAACCTTTTGTCACCTCCATAATCGAGAAACATATCCTTATTCCACTAAGGATAAATTTTGACCGATGTCTAGTGATCTACTCCTAGATCACTATTGTACTCCCTTGCCTAAAACAGTGTAGGGTATACAATAGATCTGGTACACAACATGGCATACTTTATAGAACCTATGGCTGAGGCATAGGGAGTGACTTTCATTCTCTTTCTATCTTCTGCCGTGGTCGGGCTTTGAGTCTTCTCAATTTCACACCTTGTAACACAGGCAAGAACTCATTCTTTGACTGTTCCATTTTGAACTACTTCAAAATCTTGTCAAGGTATGTACTCATTGAAAAAACTTATCAAGCGTCTTGATCTATCTCTATAGATCTTGATGCTCAATATGTAAGTAGCTTCACTGAGGTCCTTCATTGAAAAACTCTTATTCAAGTATCCTTTTATGCTATCCAGAAATTCTATATAATTTCCAATCAACAATATGTCATCCACATATAAGATTAGAAATGCTACAGAGCTCCCACTCACTTTCTTGTAAATACAGGCTTCTCCAAAAGTCTGTATAAAACCATATGCTTTGCTCACACTATCAAAATGTTTATTCCACCTCCGAGAGGCTTGCACCAGTCCATAAATGTATCGTTGTAGCTTGCACACTTTGTGAGCACCTTTTGTGTAACACCCATGATGCGGCTATATCTCCCACGTGTCGGAGCATGACTTAGAGGCATAACCGCATAGTAGGCATTTCGTAAGAGGGGTAATCTTTACCCATCCCATGTACTGAATAAGAAAGGGATAAAGAGTTGGCTTACAATCACCACTTCACACAATATATAAATATAGCATTACATCATCCAGAATACAATCAAGGTCCGACTACGGAACCAACATAAATAAAGACAACCCCAAATGCATAGATCCCCGATCGCCCCAACTGGGCTCCTCTACTGATCATCCGGAAAAGACACATAGTAACGTCCAGAATCCTCGTCGAACTCCCACTTGAGTTCGGTCGCGTCCCCTGCATTGGCATCATCGGCACCTGCATCTGGTTTTGGAAGTAATCTGTGAGTCATGGGGACTCAGCAATCTCACACCCTCGCAATCAAGTCTATTTAAGCTTATGGGCAGGAAAAGGTAGTGAGGTGGATCCGCAGCAAGAACTAGCATATATGGTGGCTAACTTACGCAAATGAGAGCGAGAAGAGAAGCAAAGCACGGTCGAGAAGCTATAAAGATCAAGAAGTGATCCTGAAACTACTTACGTTCAAGCATAACACAAGACCGTGTTCTCTTCCCGGACTCCGCTGAAAAGAGACCATCACGGCTACACACGTGGTTGATTCATTTTAATTAAGTCAAGTGTCAGGCTTTCTACAACCGGATATTAACAAATTCCCATCTGCCCATAACCGCGGGTACGGCTTTCGAAAGTTCATAACCCTGCAGGGGTGTCCCAACTTAGCCCATCACGAGCTCTCACGGTCAACGAAGGATATTCCTTCTCCCAGGAAGACCCGATCAGACTTGGAATCCCGGTTACAAGACATTTCGACAGTGGTAAAACAAGACCAGCAAAGCCGCCCGAATGTGCCGACAAATCCCGATATGAGCTGCACATATCTCGTTCTCAGGGCACACCGGATGAGCCAGACATTGGGTTGGCATAGACCCTGGTTGCCCAGGGGGCGCCGGATATCGCTCAGGTTGGACCAACACTTAGAGAAGCACTGGCCCGGGGGGGTTAAAATAAAGATGACCCTTGAGTCCGCGAAACCCAAGGGAAAAAGGCTTAGGTGGCAAATGGTAAAACCAAGGTTGGGCCTTGCTGGAGGAGTTCTATTCAAGGCGAACTGTCAAGGGGCTCCCATAACACCCAACCGCGTAAGGAACACAAAATCAAGGAACATAACACCGGTATGACGGAAACTAGGGCGGCAAGAGTGGAACAAAACACCAGGCATAAGGCCAAGCCTTCCACCCTTTACCAAGTATATGTGCATTAAAGTAAACAAGGTATAATAATGATATCCCAATAATAAACATGTTCCAACAAGGAACAAACTCCACCTTCACCTGCAACTAGCAACGCTATAAGAGGGGCTGAGCAAAGCGGTAACATAGCCAAACAACGGTTTGCTAGGAAAGGTGGGTTAGAGGCTTGTCATGGCAATATGGGAGGCATGATATAGCAAGTGGTAGGTATCGTGGCATAGCAATAGAGCAAACAACTAGCAAGCAAAGATAGAAGTGATTTCGAGGGTATGGTCATCTTGCCTGCAAAGTTCTCCGAGTTGCCGAAAGCTTGATCCTCGTAAGCGTACTCAACGGGTTCCTCGATCACGTACTCGTCTCCCGGCTCTACCCAAAGCAAGAACACAAGCAAAGGAAACAACAATCAACCACAGTGCAATGCGCAAGCAACATGATGCAAAACATGGCATGATATGCGGGATGTGATATGCAATGCATATGCGTGATCTGGAAGGAAAAGATTGAACTAGGCCTCGACTTGGCAAATCAAGAGTGCCGCTGGAAAGTGGGTTGATTTCGGTCGAAATCGATATAAAGATCACCAGAATCGGATGCATGGTTTGCAAATGGCAAGCAAAACAATAATGGCACAATTCTGCGATTAACATCACGATGCCACCTAGAATGCAACAAGAAACTAAGCTACTGCACTCTAACATAGCAACAAAGCACATGCAGTGATCTACTCAAGATGCTTGACAAAAGATGAACACTGAGCTACGGCTAATATACACAATAGCAGGTTCAAACAAGCATGGCAAAAGTGCAAAAGATATCAGCTTCACAGACTTTGTGAAAATACTAACATGCCAAGAATTAACATCAGGAAGCAATGTTTAGAGCAAGCTAACAACATGCTACATGAACAGATCATAGCAATATAAGGCATGTCATGGATCTACTCAAAGCATATAAAAAAAGTCCTTACTGACCATAAGCCAAAAAGGATCAGAAGATATGATGGCACCCATGTAAACATAGCAAGTTTCGTTAACAGATTCAGACTTAGCAGAAAACTGAGCATGGCAATGACAGAATTATGAAGGCACATTTGCGAGCTCGATGCACTCAACATAAGGCATTGCATGACAAGCTAAGCATGCTACCAGCAAGAAGACATGAGCATGAAGCTAAACAAAGCAAGAATAAGCTCATAGCATGCATGGATCAACTACAACAACCTTGGCAAAAATTGATTAACACATAAACAATCTGCCAGGAACATTTTATAGCAAAAGTAGAGAAAGATTGATTCATTCTAGGGCACTCCATAATTGCAAACAGGGGCATGAATGGGTAGAGCATAACCATATGTCCAAATCATCCTTACTGAACATATTCAAAAGAAGCATGGAACTCACTGTAGCAGCATGAATACATGGCATAAAAATAACAGCAGGGAAATGACTTAGTGAAAATCTAAGTCCCTGAAATCAGCAATATCACGAGAGCTACTTTGCGTGCTTGTGCTAGTCACAATATTGATCACAAAAATACATGGCATACACCCCTGTAAAGATGGCATGTCATAGCCCAAAACACATGTAGAGCTCATGCCCATATGCAACACACAACAAATATAGCAAAAATGACAAATGCTCATACTCTGCTAAGAATTAGCATCTAACATTTTATAGCACTCTTGCATCAACGATTTGGGCATCAAGATGGACTCAAACAAGCATGGCACAATGGAACAAAATGAAAATCACATCCTGATGAACATTTTTATATATCATGCATGCAAAACGGATCTACGGATGAGGAGTTATGGCATGTTGAATAGGGATAAAAATAATTGCATAAAAGAGACTTAGTAATGAAACGAGGTCAACCTCTAGGCAGATCTAGGGTTCGGGCACGGATCCCGAGCCTCACCGGAGAACCGGCCGGAAAAGGACGCCGGAGTAGAGGAGGGAGCCGCCCGGAGCTCGCCGGAGCTAGCGGGGCGCCGGATCCCGTGCTCGCCGGCGACGGAGGAGGCGACGTGGAGGCGGCGACGCGAA
>NC_057803.1:499731843-499745870 GCF_018294505.1 Triticum aestivum
CGGGGGCCCCGCACGGGCCGAGTGGGCCGGCGGCGGTGGGTGGCGGCGAGGCGACAGGTGGCGAGCGGTGATTGGTCGGGCGGCGGTGGCGTACGCGTCCGGCTCTGCCCGGACGTGTCCGGCGGCGCGAGGAGAGGGGGAGCTAGGGTTTTCACCCGGAAATTGGACGGGGAGCACATATTTATACATAGAAGGAAGTGGGTGTGTCCAAATGAGGTGTAGTTTTCGGCCACGTGATCGTGATCCGACGACGGAGTACATGGGATTGGTTTGGATGGGTTATTAGACCACTTTGGAGGGGTGTTGGGATGCAACACACACGAGTCCTTTACGGTTCCCCGGTTAACCGTTGGAGTATCAAACGGACTCCAAATGGTACGAAACTTGACAGGCGGTCTACCGGTGGTGTACCAAGGCCGCTTGGCAAATCTCGGTCCATTCTGAGAAAGTTTAACACCCGCTCATGGAAAGAGGCAAAAGGGGACGCCGGAGGACGCAGGAGTGTTGGATTGCAAAATGAACAATGGGGAAAAAGCTCGGATGCATGAGACGAACACGTATGCAAATGCGATGCACATGATGACATGATATGAAATGCACGACATGGGCAAAAAGCAAAACGAAGGAAAAACCCAACCACGAAGGAATCTCATAACTTAGAGCCGAAAATGGCAAGAGTTGGAGTACAAATATGGTAAGTTACATCCGGGGCGTTACATTTTGGATCGATAAAACCTTAAGGTTGCATCATATACAACTCTTCTTCTAGAAATCCATTCAGGAATGTAGTCTTTACATCCATTTGCCAAATTTCATAATCATAAAATGCGGCAATTGCTAACATGATTCGGACGGACTTAAGCATCGCTACGGGTCATCGTAGTCAACTCCTTTGAACTTTGTCAAAAACTTTTTTCGACAAGTCTAGCTTTGTAGATAGTGACACTACTATCAGCGTCCGTCTTCCTCTTGAAGATCCATTTATTTTCTATGGCTTGCCGATCATCGGGAAAGTCAACCAAAGTCCATACTTTGTTCTCATACATGGATCCCATCTCAGATTTAGTGGCCTCAAACCATTTCGCGGAATCTGGGCTCATCATCGCTTCCTCATAGTTCGTAGGTTCGTCATGGTCAAGTAACATGACCTCCAGAACAGGATTATCGTACCACTCTGGTGCAGATCTCACTCTGGTTGACCTACAGGTTCGATAGTAACTTGATCTGAAGATACATGATCATCATCATTAGCTTCCTCACTAATTGGTGTAGGAGTCACAGGAACAGATTTCTATGATGAACTTACTTTCCAATAAGGGAGCGGATACAATTACCTCATCAAGTTCTACTTTCCTCCCACTCACTTCTTTCGAGAGAAACTCCTTCTCTAGAAAGGATCCATTCTTAGCAACGAATATCTTGCCTTCGGATCTGTGATAGAAGGTGTACCCAACTGTCTCCTTTGGGTATCCTATGAAGACACATTTCTTTGATTTGGGTTTGAGCTTACCAGGATGAAACTTTTTCTTATAAGCATCGCAACCCCAAACTTTAAGAAACGACAACTTTGGTTTCTTGCCAAACCACAGTTCATACGGTGTCGTCTCAATGGATTTAGATGGTGCCCTTCTTAATGTGAATGCAGCTGTCTCTAATGCATAACCCCAAAACTATAGTGGTAAATCGGTAAGAAACATCATAGATTGCACTATATCCAATAAATTATGGTTATGACGTTCAGACACACCATTACGTTGTGGTGTTCCAGGTGGCACGAATTTGTGAAACTTATTCCACATTGTTTTAATTGAAGACCAAACTCGTAACTCAAATATTTGTCTCCGCGATCAGATCATAGAAACTTTATTTTCTTGTCACGATGACTTTCCACTTCACTCTGAAATTCTTTGAACTTTTCAAATGTTGCAGACTTATGTTTCATCAAGTAGATATACCCATATCTTCTCAAATCATCTGTGAAGGTCAGAAAATAACGACACCCGCCGCGAGCCTCAACACTCATCGGACCGCATACATCAGTATGTATTATTTCCAATAAGTCAGTTGTTCGCTCCATTGTTCCAGAGAATGGAGTCTTAGTCATCTTGCCCATGAGGCATGGTTCACAAGCATCAAGTGATTCATAATCAAGTGATTCCAAAATCCCATCAGCATGAAGTTTCTTCATGCGCTCTACACCAATATGACCTAAACGACTGTGCCACAAATAAGTTGCACTATCATTATTAACTTTGCATCTTTTGGCTTCAATATTATGAATATGTGTATCACTACGATCGAGATCTAACGAACCATTTTCACTGGGTGTGTAATCATATATGGTTTTATTCATGTAAATAGAACAACAATTATTCTCTAATTAAAATGAATAACTGTATTGCAATAAACATGATCAAATCATAATCATGCTCAACACAAACACCAAATAACATTTATTTAGGTTCAACACTAATTCCGAAAGTATAGGGGGTGTGCGATGATGATCATATCAATCTTGGAACCACTTCCAACACACATCGTCACTTCACCCTTAACTAGTCTCTGTTCATTCTACAACTCCCGTTTCGAGTTACTACTCTTAGCAACTAAACTAGTATCAAATACCGAGGGGTTTCTATAAACACTAGTAAAGTACACATCAATAACATGTATATCAAATATAGCATTGTTCACTTTGCCATCCTTCTTATTCGCCAAATACTTGGGGCAGTTCTGCTTCCAGTGACCAGTCTCTTTGAAGTAGAAGCAGTTAGTCTCAGGCTTAGGTCCAGACTTGGGCTTGTTCACTTGAGCAACAACTTGCTTACCGTTCTTCTTGAAGTTCCCTTTCTTCCCCTTTGCCCTTTTCTTGAAACTAGTGGTCTTGTTAATCATCAACGCTTGATGCTCTTTCTTGCTTTCTACCTTCATCGATTTCATCATCATGAAAAGCTCGGGAATCGTTTTCGTCATGCCTTGCATACTATAGTTCATCACGAAGTTCTACTAACTTGGTGATGGTGACTAGAGAATTCTGTCAATCACTATTTTATCTAGAAGATTAACTCCCACTTGATTCAAGCGATTGTAGTACCCAGATAATCTAAGCACATGCTCACTGCTTGAGCTATTCTGCTCAATCTTTTAGCTATAGAACTTGTTGGAGACTTCATATGTCTCAACTCGGGTATTTGCTTGAAATATTAACTTCAACTCCTGGAACATCTCATATGATCCATGACGTTCAAAATGTCTTTGAAGTCCCGATTCTAAGCTGTTAAGCATGGTGCACTAAACTATCAAGTAGTCATCATATTGAGCTAGCCAAACGTTCATAACGTCTGCATATGCTCCCGCAATAGGTCTGTCACCTAGCGGTGCGTCAAGGACATAATTCTTTTGTGCAGCAATGAGGATAATCCTCAGATCATGGATCCAATCCGCATCATTGCTACTAACATCTTTCAACTTAGTTTTCTCTAGGAACATATCAAAAATAAAACAGAGGAGCTAAACACGAGCTATTGATCTACAACATAGATATGCTAATACTACCAGGACTAAGTTCATGATAAATTAAAGTTCAATTAATCATATTACTAAAGAACTCCCACTTGGATAGACATCCCTCTAATCTTCTAAGTGATCACGTGATCCATATCAACTAAACCATGTCCGATCATCACGTGAGATGGAGTAGTTTCAATGGTGAACATCACTATGTTGATCATATCTACTATATGATTCACGCTCGACCTTTCAATCTCAGTGTTCCAATGCCATATCTGCATA
Organism: Triticum aestivum; assembly: GCF_018294505.1. Taxonomy (NCBI): domain Eukaryota; kingdom Viridiplantae; phylum Streptophyta; class Magnoliopsida; order Poales; family Poaceae; genus Triticum; species Triticum aestivum. The sequence continues at coordinate 499,735,636 of NC_057803.1, forward strand.
TGCTAGGCTCGTCAAGTTTAACCTGAGTATTCCGCGTGTGCAACTGTTTTGCACCCGTTGTATTTGAACATAGAGCCTATCACACCCGATCATCACGTGGTGTCTCAGCACGAAGAACTTTCGCAACGGTGCATACTTAGGGAGAACACTTTTATCTTGAAATTTAGTGAGAGATCATATTATAATGCTACCGTCAAACAAAGCAAGATAAGATGCATAAAAGATAAACATCACATGCAATCAATATAAGTGATATGATATGTCCATCATCATCTTGTGCTTGTGATCTCCATATCTGAAGCACCGTCATGATCACCATCGTCACCAGCGCGACACCTTGATCTCCATCATAGCATCGTTGTCGTTTCGCCAACTTGTGCTTCTACAACTGTCGCTACCGCTTAGTGATAAAGTAAAGCATTACAGGGCGATTGCATTGCATACAATAAAGCGACAACCGTATGGCTCCTGCTAGTTGCCGATAACTCGGTTACAAAACATGATCATCTCATACAATAAAATATAGCATCATGTCTTGACCATATCACATCACAACATGCCCTTCAAAAACAAGTTAGACGTCTTCTACTTTGTTGTTGCAAGTTTTACGTGGTTGCTACGGGCTGAGCAAGAACCGTTCTTACCTACGCATAAAAACCACAACGATAGTTCATCAAGTTAGTGATGTTTTAACCTTCTCAAGGACCGGGCGTAGCCACACTCAGTTCAACTAAAGTTGAAGAAACTGACACCCGCCAGCAACCTATGTGCAAAGCACGTCGGTAGAACCAGTCTCACGTAAGCGTACGCGTAATGTCGGTCCGGGCCGCTTCATCCAACAATACCACCGAACCAAAGTGTGACATGCTGGTAAGCAGTATGAGTTGTATCGCCCACAACTCACTTGTATTCTACTCATGCATATAACATCTAGGCATAAAACTAGGCTCTGATACCACTGTTGGGGAACGTAGTAATTTCAAAAAATATACTACACACATGCAAGGATCATGGTGATGCATAGCAACGAGAGGGGAGAGTATTATCTATGTACCCTCATAGACTGTAAGCGGAAGCGTTTATCAATGCGGTTTATGTAGTCGTACACCTTCATGATCCGTCGCGATCAAGTACCGAATGTATGGCACCTCCACGTTCAGCACACGTTCAGCTCGATGACATCCTCGCCTTCTTGATCCAGCAAGAGGGGCGAGGTAGTAGATGAGTTCCGACGGCATGACGGCATGGTGACGGTGTTGGTGAAGAACAATCTCCGCAGGGCTTCGCCTAAGCACTATGAAAACTATGATGGGGGATAAACTAGAGGGGACAGGGTTGCTGACATACGGCTTGTTCTTTCTTTGATGTGTCTTGGGTGCTAGCCCTACCCCTTTATTTATATGTTGAGCCTTGGGGTCAAAACTTGGAGTAATAGCCTCCACAAAGTCGGTTTCACCCAAAAGGCAAGAGTCCTTCTCGGACTCCAGGGCCAGACGCCAGGGTTCCCGGCGTCTGGACCCAGATGCCAGGGACCCTGGCGTCTGGCCCCTGGAATCCACAAAACTTCCTTTTGCGCTTTCCAAAAACCTTGTGGGCTTTCCCCTTTGGCCCAAATAAAGTGTTCTCATACCCAAACATTTCGGGAAACATCTGGAACCCCTTTCGATGAATTCCGGAACCCTTCCGGAGACCAAACACTATTATCCCATATATCAAACTTTATCTCCGGACCATTCCGGAGTTCCTTGTCATGTCAGTGATCTTATCCGGAACTCCAAACAACATTGGTTACCAACATACATAACTCATAAGTACTATATCGTCAATGAACGTTTAAGCGTGCGGACCCTACGGGTTCGAGAACTATGTAGACATGACTGAGACACTTCTCTGGTCAATAACCAATAGCGGAACCTGGATGCCCATATTGGCTCCTACATATTCTACGAAGATCTTTATCGGTCAAACCGCATAACAACATACGTTGTTCCCTTTGTCATCGGTATGTTACTTTCCCGAGATTCGATCGTCGGTATCTCAATACCTAGTTCAATCTCGTTACCGGCAAGTCTCTTTACTCATTCCGTAATACATCATCCTGTAACTAACTCATTAGTTACAATGCTTGCAAGGATTATAGTGATGTGTATTACCGAGTGGGCCCAGAGATACCTCTCCGACAATCGGAGTGACAAATCCTAATCTCGAAATACACCAACCCAACAAGTACTTTTGGAGACACCTGTAGAGCACCTTTATAATCACCCAGTTACGTTGTGACGTTTGGTAGCACACAAAGTGTTCCTCCGGTAAACGGGAGTTGCATAATCTCATAATCATAGGAACATGTATAAGTCATGAAGAAAGCAATAGCAACAAACTAAACGATCAAGTGCTAAGCTAACGGAATGGGTCAAGTCAATCACATCATTCTCCTAATGATGTGATCCCGTTTAATCAAATGACAACTCATGTCTATGGTTAGGAAACATAACCATCTTTGACCAACGAGCTAGTCAAGTAGAGGCATACTAGTGACACTATGTTTGTCTATGCATTCACACATGTATCATGTTTCTGGTTAATACAATTCTAACATGAATAATAAACATTTGTCATGATATAAGGAAATAAATAATAACTTTATTATTGCCTCTAGGGCATACTTCCTTCAGCATGAACTCTTTTGGCTTGTTGAGAGTGGGCATGCCCCTCGTGGCCTTCCCACTAACAATCTTACCTTTCTCCGTGTGCCCTTGTCGTACAAAAGTTTCTTTTAGAGGGGTGGCACACTTTTGAGAGGATGTCTTCTTCTTGCTTGTGCTAGGGTCAAACCCGAGTCCCTCTTTGGCGAACACTTCATTATGTTGGCTCAATACCTCATCAAGGTTCTTTTGCCCTTGAGCACACGTCATGAGCCCTTTCTCGATTTGAGCCTTGAGAAAGCGACTTTCCTCAAGAATAGATGCTAGATCACTACTAGAGATAGTAGTGCAAGCATCAATATTGATAATAGGAGAAGAGTAAGCCTTGGCTAGAGTTTCAAGATAAGTAAGCTTGAGTGTCTCAAAACTCTTTGTAAGAAGGGTGAGCTCTTCTTCCTTAGTCTTGAGGGACATAGATAGGAGCTCACAATCCTTAGAGAGAGAAGCATTCGACTTCACAAGCTTACTTTTATCATTCATCAACTCTTCGCAAGAGTCAATAGCCTTTTTCAAGGAGGCAAGATCTTTAGTATGAAAATCAATGTTTGCACCAATTTTCAAGCATAGTTCATCATTTCGTGTTTCCTCATATTGGACTTTCCGCTCAAGGATTTCATATTTTTCCTTTTCCTCGGTGACGAGGGTTTCGAGTTCCTTAATAGTGATGGTGTGCTTACTCACCATCTCGATAAGCATACGAAACATAGTGAGCTTCTTTACTTTGAGGGAGCACATGAACTTATTTAGTTTAGCAAGCATAGGATCATCTATATCATCATCCTCATGACTATCCTCTGCATCAAGATACTCATCACTAGGAGTAGGATGACTGAAAAGAGGAGGATTTGATCGTGGAGTTACCTTAACCTTGTTGAGAGAGCTTTGGTCATTTCCATCTTCTACCACGGCCTTTGCCATTAGGCACTTGTGAGCGTTGCCCTTGTAGTCCTTCATATAGTTGTAGGTGACAACATCACCACTCTTGTTGACTAGCCTCAACATGTTTTGAGAATCTTGAGAAACTCCGGCAACACCACTAACATCATTCGGATTAGATTCTTCTTGAGCAACCATTGCTTTCCCATCTTTCTTCTTGATCTTGGAGTTTAAAGGATTTGGCAACTTCTTCTTGGGAAAGGTCTTGGGAAACCTTGATTTATCCTCCCTCTTCTCATAAGGGCACTCGTTGGAGAATTGGTTGGTTTCTTCACAGTTGTAGCATTTTCTTACTTTCTTCTTTTGAAATCTTCCCTTGAATTTTCCCGCGCTAAACTTCTTGACAAAGAGAGCCATGTCTTCATATGAAGGGCCCTCACCGGATTCAACCTCATCACCATCTTCATCATCATCTTCTTCTTCTTCACTTTGCTCATCTTCACATATATGCTTGGCCTTCAATGCAAGATTGATCTTTGATGTTGGAGTACCATGCATGGCAAGATGTTTTGTGGCATTTTCCTTTGACTCTTAAAATAGTTGGAAGGTGGATATGATGTCATTTGTACTCATTTCCTTGAAGTCATGGTGTTGCCTTATGTCCCACACCATTTGGTGGTGACATGGGGCAAGAGCATGAAGCAACTTGTCCACAAGAAATCGCTTAGTAAGGTTGAATCTGAAGGAAATATGCCCTAGAGGCAATAATAAAGTTATTATTTATTTCCTTATTTCATGATAAATGTTTATTATTCATGCTAGAATTGTATTAACCGGAAACATGATACATATGTAAATACATAGACAAATAGAGTGTCACTAGTATGCCTCTACTTGACTAGCTCGTTGATCAAAGATGGTTATGTTTCCTAGCCATAGACAAAGAGTTGTCATTTGATTAACGGGATCACATAATTAGGAGAATGATGTGATTGACTTGACCCATTCCGTTAGCTTAGCACTTGATCGTTTAATTTGTTGCTATTGCTTTCTTCATGACTTATATGTGTTCCTATGACTATGAGATTATGCAACTCCCGTTTATCGGAGGAACACTTTGTGTGCTACCAAACGTCACAACGTAACTGGGTGATTATAAAGGTGCTCTACAAGTGTCTCCGAAGGTACTTGTTGGGTTGGCGTATTTCGAGATTAGGATTTGTCACTCCGATTGTCGGAGAGGTATCTTTGGGCCCACTCGGTAATACACATCACTTAAGCCTTGCAAGCATTGCAACTAATGATTTAGTTGCGGGATGATGTATTACGGAATGATAAAAGAGACTTGCCGGTAAAGAGATTGAACTAGGTATTGAGATACCGACGATCGAATCTCGGGCAAGTAACATACCGATGACAAAGGGAACAACGTATGTTGTTATGCGGTTTGACTGATAAAGATCTTCATAGAATATGTAGGAGACAATATGAGAATCCAGGTTCCGCTATTGGTTATTGACCGGAGACGTGTCTCGGTCATGTCTACATAGTTCTCGAACCCGTAGGGTCCGCACGCTTAAAGTTTCAGTGACGATTGTATTATGAGTTTATGTGATTTGATGTACCGAAGGTAGTTCAGAGTCCTGGATGAGATCGGGGACATGACGAGGAGTCTCGAAATGGTCGAGACGTAAAGATCGATATATTGGACGACTATATTCGGACATCGGAAAGGTTCCAAGTGATTCGGGTATTGTCGGAGTACCGGGGAGTTACGGGAATTCACTAGGAGAAGTATTGGGCCTTATTGGGCCATACGGGAATAGAGGAGAGAGGCCAAGAGGAAGGAGGCGCGCGCCCCCCTCTGATCCGAATTGGACAAGGGGTGCAGCCCCCTTTTCCTTTTCCCTCTCCCCCTATTTCCTTCTCTCCTACTCCGGAAAGGAAAGGGGAATCCTACTAGGACTTGGGAGTCCTAGTAGGACTCCCCACACTTGGCGCGCGCCCTCTAGGGCCGGCCTCTCCCTCCCTACTTTATATATGGGGGTAGGGGGCACCTCTAGACACACAAGTTGATCTGTTGATCTCTCCCAGCCGTGTGCGGTGCCCCCCTCCACCATAATCCACCTCGATCATATCGTAGCGGTGCTTAGGCGAAGCCCTACGTTGGTAGCATCATCATCACCGTCATCACGCCGTCGTGCTGATGGAACTCTCCCTCGAAGCTCTGCTGGATCAGAGTTCGTGGGACGTCATCGAGCTGAACGTGTGCTGAACTCGGAGGTGTCGTACGTTCGGTACTTGGATCGGTCAGATCGTGAAGACGTACGACTACATCAACCGCGTTGTGCTAACGCTTCTGCTTTCGGTCTACGAGGGTACCTGGACACACTCTCCCCTCTCGTTGCTATGCATCACCATGATCCTGTGTGTGCGTAGGATTTTTTTTGAAATTACTATGTTCTCCAACAGTGGCATCCGAGCCTGGTTTTATGCGTAGATGTTATATGCATGAGTAGAACACAAGTGAGTTGTGGGCGATATAAGTCATACTGCTTACCAGCATGTCATACTTTGGTTCGGCGGTATTGTTGGATGAAGCGGCCCGGACCGACATTACGCATATGCTTACGCGAGACTAGTTCTACCGACGTGCTTTGCACACAGGTGGCTGGTGGGTGTCAGTTTCTCCAACTTTAGTTGAACCAAGTGTGGCTGCGCCCGGTCCTTGAGAAGGTTAAAACAGCACTAACTTGACAAACCATCATTGTGGTTTTGATGCGTAGGTAAGAACGGTTCTTGCTCAGCCCGTAACAGCCACGTAAAACTTGCAACAACAAAGTAGAAGACGTCTAACTTGTTTTTGCAGGGCATATTGTGATGTGATATGGTCAAGACGTGATGAGATATAAATTGGTTTATGAGATGATCATGTTTTGTTGAAGTTATAGGCAACTGGCAGAAGCCTTATGGTTTTCTCTTTATTGCATAAGATGCAAGCGCCAAACAATTGCTTTGCTTTATCGCTATGCGATAGCAATAGTTGCAAGAGCAATAGTTGGCGAAACGACCATGTGACGACACATTGATATAGATCACGATGATGGAGATCATGGTGTCATGCCGGTGACGATGGAAATCATGACGATGCTTTGGAGATAGAGATCAAAGGCACAAGATGATAATGGCCATATCATGTCGCATATTTTGATTGCATGTGATGTTTATCCTTTATGCATCTTATTTTGCTTAGTTTGGCGGTAGCATTATAAGATGATCTCTCACTAAATTTCAAGGTATAAGTGTTCTCCCTGAGTATGCACCGTTGCCAAAGCTCTTCGTGCTGAGACACCATGTGATGATCGGGTGTGATAAGCTCTACGTTCAAATACAATGGGTGCAAGACAGTTTTGCACACGCGGAATGCTCGGGTTAAACTTGACGAGCCTAGCATATGCAGATATGGCCTCGAAACACTGGAGACCGAAAGGTCGAGCATGAATCATATAGTAGATATGATCAACATAATGATGTTCACCATGGAAAACTACTCCATCTCATGTGATGATCGGTCATGGTTTAGTTGATTTGGGTCACGTGATCATTTAGATGACTATAGGGATGTCAATCTAAGTGGGAGTTCTTAAGTAATATGATTAATTGAACTTAAATTTATCATGAAATTAGTCCTGATAGTATTTGCATATCTGTGTTGTAGATCAATAGCTCGCAATGTAGCTCCTCGTTTAATTTTGATATGTTCCTAGAGAAAAACTAAGTTGAAAGATGTTAGTAGCAATGATGCGGATTGGATCCGTGATCTGAGGATTATCCTCATTGCTGCACAGAAGAATTATGTCCTTAATGCACCACTAGGTGACAGACCTATTGCAGGAGCAGACGCAGACGTTATGAACGCTTGGCTAGCTCAATATGATGACTACTTGATAGTTTAGTGCACCATGCTTAAAGGCTTAGAATCGGGACTTCAAAGATGTTTTGAACATCATGGACCATATGAGATGTTCCAGGAGTTGGAGTTAATATTTCAAGCAAATACCCGAGTTGAGAGATATGAAGTCTCCAACATGTTCTATAACTAAAAGATGGAGGAGAATAGCTCAAGCAGTGAGCATGTGCTCAGATTGTGTGGGTACTACAATCGCTTGAATCAAGTGGGAGTTAATCCTCCAGATAAAATAGTGATTGGCAGAATTCTCTAGTCACCATCACCAAGTTAGTAGAACTTCGTGATGAACTATAGTATGCAAGGGGTGATGAAAACGATTCCCGAGCTTTTCATGATGATGAAATCGATGAAGGTAGAAATCAAGAAAGAGCATCAAGTGTTGATGATTAACAAGACCACTAGTTTCAAGAAAAGGGCAAAGGGAAGGAGAGGGAACTTCAAGAATAATAGCAAGCAAGTTACTGCTCAAGTGAATAAGCTCAAGTCTAGACCTAAGCCTGAGACTGAGTGCTTCTATTACAAAGGGACTGGTCACTGGAAGCGGAACTGCCTCAAGTATTTGGCGGATAAGAAGGATGGCAAAGTGAACAATGCTATATTTGATATACATGTTATTGATGTGTACTTTACTAGTGTTTATAGCAACCCCTCGGTATTTGATACTGGTTCAGTTGCTAAGAGTAGTAACTCGAAACAGGAGTTGTAGAATGAACAAAGATTAGTTAAGGGTGAAGTGATGATGTGTGTTGGAAGTGGTTCCAAGATTGATATGATCATCATCGCACACTCCCTATACTTTCGGGATTAGTGTTAAACCTAAATAAATATTATTTGGTGTTTGCATTGAGCATGAATATGATTTGATCATGTTTATTGCAATACGGATATTCATTTAAGTTAGGGAATAATTGTTGTTCTGTTTACATGAATAAAACCTTCTATGGTCATACACCCAATGAAAATGGTTCGTTGGATCTCGATCATAGTGATACACATATTCATAATATTGAAGCCAAAAGATGCAAAGTTAATAATGATAGTGCAACTTATTTGTGGCACTGTCGTTTAGGTCATATTGGTGTCAAGCGCATGAAGAAACTCCATGCTGATGGGATTTTGGAATCACTTGATGCTTGCGAACCATGCCTTATGGGCAAGATGACTAAGACTCCGTTCTCCGGAACAATGGAGCGAGCAACTGACTCATTGGAAATAATACATGCTGATGTATGCGATCCGATGAGTGTTGAGGCTCACGGCGGGTATCGTTATTTTTTGACCTTCACAGATGATTTGAGCAGATATGGGTATATCTACTTAATGAAACATAAGTCTGAAACATTTGAAAAGTTCATATAATTTTAGAGTGAAGTGGAAAATCATCGTAACAAGAAAATAAAGTTTCTACGATCTGATCGTGGAGGAGAATATTTGAGTTATGAGTTTGGTCTTCATTTGAAACAATGCAGAATAGTTTCGCAATTCACGCCATCTGGAACACCACAGCGTAATGGTGTGTCCGAACATCATAACCGTACTATATTAGATATGGTGCAATCTATGATGTCTCTTACCGATTTACCACTATCGTTTTGGGGCTATGCATTAGAGACAGCTGCATTCACGTTAAATAGGGCACCATCTAAATTCGTTGAGACGACACCATATGGACTGTGGTTTGGCTAGAAACCTAAGTTGTCATTTCTTGAAGTTTGGGGCTGCGATGCTTATGTGAAAAAGTTTCAACCTGATAAGCTCGAACCAAATCAGAGAAATGTGTCTTCATAGAATACCCAAAGGAAACTGTTGGGTACACCTTCTATCATAGATCCAAAGGCAAGATCTTTGTTGCTAAAAGTGGATCCTTTCTAGAGAAGGAGTTTCTCTCGAAAGAAGTGAGTGGGAGGAATGTAGAACTTGATGAGGTAATTGTACCTTCTCCCAAATTGGAAAGTAGTTCATCACAGAAATATGTTCCTGTGACTCCTAGACCAATTAGTGAGGAAGCTAATGATGTTGATCATATAACTTCAGATCAAGTGTCACGCCCTCGATGCGGCTATAGCTCCCACGTGTCGAGGCACGGCTTAGAGGCATAACCGCATTGAAAGCAATGTCGCAAGTCAGGCAATCATTACAACATCCCATGTAATACATAATAAAAAGGGGGAGATAACATAGTTGGCTTACACTCGCCACGTCACATCAGAGTACATAAATAACATCCATCAAACAAGCACTCATGGCCCGACTACGGCGCCAAAATAGAAAAGACCCCCAACATGCGACAAGGTCCTGAATCGATAACCCCAACTAGGCACCACTACTGATCATCCGGAAAAGAAACATAGTATCGCTGAGAGTCCTCGTCGAACTCCCACTTGAGCTCGTACTCGTCACCTGGAGCGGACTCACCTGGACCTGCATCTGGAGTTGTAGTATCTGTGAGCCACAGGGACTCAACAATCTCACACCCACGCGATCAAGACTATTTAAGCTCATAGGAATGGATAAGGCCAATATGTGTGGAGCTGCAGCAAGCGACTGGCATATGTGGTGGCTAACTTATACGCAAAAGAGAGCGAGGAGAGAAGGCGAAGCACGAGCGAGAAGCTAAAGGAACATCCTGCGCAAGCATAACTCCAACACCGTGTCCACTTCCCGGACTCCGCCGAGAAGGGGCC
>NC_057803.1:499768520-499777433 GCF_018294505.1 Triticum aestivum
TTGGGCCAAATTTGGGGGGTGTTGGGCTGCAACACACACGAGGCCTTTTCGGTCCCTCGGTTAACCGTTGGAGTATCAAACGAAGTCCAAATGACCCGAAACTTGACAGGCGGTCTACCGGTAGTAAACCAAGGCCGCTTGGCAAGACTCGGTCCAATCCGGAAATGTTTAAACCCCACACGAGAAAGAAAGGTAGAAATGACCACCGGAGGAGAACGAAACGCCGGAATGCAAAACGGACAACGGGGAAAATGCTCGAATGCATGAGACGAACATGTATGCAAATGCAATGCACGTGATGACATGATAAGAGATGCACGAAAAAGAAAACAACACACGGAGACAAAGACCCAAACCCGAGAAATAAATATAACTTAGCGCCGGAGACGGCAAGAGTTGGATACAAAAAATGGAAAGTATATCTGGGGCGTTACATCAAGTTACTACCAAACCTCGTAGGTTAAGGTTAACCAGAGTGAGATCCGCACCAGAGTGGTACGGTAATCCTGTTCTTTTTTTTGAGAAATTGTTCATTCAAATCATGAATCAGTACAGAGTAGGTGACCCTTACAAGCACACTAAAATGCAAAAACAAAGGACCACAAACACCTAGAGTACCCTAAGACAACCCTAACACAAGAAGATCTCCGGAGCCCTGTGTCATCATCCCTGAATCTTGAAAGAAGACCCCTGCAGCAGAAGGATCCGCAACCAGTCGCAAACGGATCATCATCTTCGACCACGGTACAATTGCCGCCACGCTGCTTCCTCCTTTCTTGACACCAGCGCTGAGAGGGCATGGACATCAATCCAACACACCTGCAACAGCCGTCGCTGTTGGGGAACGTAGCAGAAATTCAAAATTTTCCTACGTGTCACCAAGATCTATCTATGGAAAGACTAGCAACTAGGGGAAGGAGAGTGCATCTACATACCCTTGTAGATCGCTAAGCGTAAGCGTTCAAGAGAATGGGGTTGATGGAGTCGTACTCGTCGTGATCCAAATCACCGGAGATCCTAGTGCCGAACGGACGGCACCTCCGAGTTCAACACACGTACAGCCCGACGACGTCTCCCATGCCTTGATCCAGCAAGGAGAGAGGGAGAGGTTGAGGAAGACTCCATCCAGCAGCAGCACAACGGCGTGGTGGTGATGGAGGAGCATGGCAATCCTGCAGGGCTTCGCCAAGCACCACAGGAGATATGAGGAGAAAGAGAGGGAGGGCTGCACGAACAGGGAGAGATCAAATCATGTGTTGGGCAGCCCCTAGGCCTCACTATTTATAGGAGGAGGGGAGGAGGGTGCGCCCCCTCTAGGGTTCCCACCCCTAGGAGGGCGGCAGCCCTAGATGGGAAAGGGGAGGCGGCCAAGGGGAGGAATCCCTCCTCCCCAAGGCACCTAGGAGGTGCCTTCCCCTCCTAGGACTCTTCCTTTTAGGGTTTCCCCCACCCTAGGCGCATGGGCCCTAGGGGGAAGTGGTGTTGGGGTTAAGTACCTAGGGTAGGGTCACGGACCTGTCCCAAGTAACTTACCCTAGGACATCCCTAGAAGAGGTCGCCTTCCAGTCGACTAACGAGGACTCACTCGACCAACGAGTACACACTCGACTGGCTTGAAGGACTCGACCACTAAGACTCACTCGACCACCAGGAGGTCAAGAGGCACTCTGCACCACAACGGTCTGTAATTAAGTAGACTTTATGATAGTAAAGGCACTTTATGTGGGGCGTTACCAGTAACGCCCCAGACTTAACTCACCTTAAACCTTCTCCTACGTGGGCTGGCTGGGGTCCTGGCGCACTCTATATAAGCCACCCCCCCCTCCACAGGCAGAGGGGTTCGGCACCTTGTAATCCATACATTCATAATCCACTCGACCGCCTCCGGGCTCCGAGACGTAGGGATGTTACTTCTTCCGAGAAGGGCCTGAACTCGTACATCCTTTGTGCTTACAACCTCTCCGTAGCTAGGACCTTGCCTCTCCATACCTACCCCCCACTCTACTGTCAGGCTTAGAACCACGACAGTTGGCGCCCACCGTGGGGCAGGTGTTTTAGCGATTTTTCGGAGAAGTTGCGATTCTTCCGAGTATTTTCATCATGGTGTTTGCTGGAGTTTTGGTCGAGGGCCAAGAGATCCGTCTCGGCGCACTCACCTTCATCGCCGACGACTCCGCATGGCTTCAGGAGGCTCCACTCGACGTGGATGCGCTCCCTGTCCGCGGTGCGACGCATTTCCGCGCATGTGTCCGCGGTGTTCTGCTGCGGCAGCCATCGACCCAGTACCGGTCGGCTCCTCCGTCTTCCACCCTCCCGGTCTCCCGCCAGCGCGAGCGCTCGGGCCGGTCGAGGCTTCAGCGATGGGTGAGTCACGCGGTGGCTCGCCAGTCGACCACTACACAAGTTGCGGCAATCGAGCCCAACGAATCTCTCTACGGCTTGTTCGATCAGTCGACTGGCTCCGGAGAGACTGCATCCGAGTGCGGAAGCAGTGATCCAGCAGCGGAAATCTTGATGGTCGACGGACCCCACAGCCCTCCTGGCTTCACCCGCGGTGGTGGAGCAGGCGATGGCAGCGACCCTGCTCGAGGCTACGAAGAGTACCAGCCCGAGCCACTCGACTCTCTGCAAAGAGAAGAGCTTCGCCGCAGGAACGAGGATCCCCTGCGTATTCCCATCGCGGGAGAAACCCCCGAGGCTCGTGCCTTGGAAGAGGCGCGTCTGGCCAACTTGGCCGAGCGCACTCGACTGGAGAACCTTCAGCGAGCACTCGACGAGCGCGCGCGGCAACGAGTTCCCGACTCCAGTCGACGTCAACTCTTCCCGCCGACTCAGGTATATCGAACCCCAATTCAGAATTTAGCAGCTGCGACCCGTATAGCAGAGTCCATTCAGCCTTCGCAGTCAGAGGCTGGCAGAGGTTTGCTGCAGATCAGGGATCTGCTCCGGGCAGCAGGAGATCAGAATTCAGCCGTGTCTCAGTCGCGCAACAGAATTCACAGTCGATCTGTCACTGTGAATACGGTTCAGTCGGCTCACAGCCCCAGATCGCCTCCGCGGCGCGAAGGGCGTGAGAATCGGCGAGATCAATATGGCGACAGACTCGACCGAGATGATAGGCGTCGAGTGCCCTATTCCCCTCCGAGGGGTGGGTCTTACGCTCCTCGGCGGCCAGATGATAGGCGTCAGTACAGTACAGGGCGTAGGGTTCCAGTTGACCATAGAGAGCCAGGCTTCGACGCGCGATCCATTATCGTGCAAGGGTTGGTCGACCGGAACAGAGCCCATCGAGGCGCACTCGACAGAGATGCGCCCACGAGCAGTCGAGTACATGTTTCTGGTCCTGAATGTTTCAGCAGAGCTATCAGAGCCGCAGTTATCCCCCCCAATTTCAGGCTGGCGACAGGAGTCAGCAAGTTCACTGGTGAGTCCAAGCCTGAAACTTGGCTTGAAGACTACCGAGTGGCAGTTCATATCGGTGGTGGGAACGACGAGGTGGCCATGAAGCATTTGCCCCTCATGTTGGAAGGTTCTGCCAGGGCATGGTTGACTCAATTACCTCCTAGCAGCATTTACACTTGGGAAGATCTGTCCCGAGTGTTTGTCAGAACGTTTGAAGGGACCTGCAAGCGACCAGCGGGATTGACAGAGTTGCAAGTCTGCGTGCAGAAAACCAATGAGACTCTCAGAGAGTATATTCAGAGGTGGATCACTTTGCACCACACTGTGGAAAATGTCTCTGACCATCAGGCAGTATGCGCCTTCAAAGATGGTGTCAAGAACAGAGAACTGAGTTTGAAATTTGGTCGAACCGGTGACATGACCTTGAGTCGGATGATGGAGATTGCTACCAAGTACGCCAACGGCGAAGAAGAAGACCGACTCCGAAGCGGCAAGCACAAGCCGAGTCAGTCGGAAAAAGGGAACACCAGTCGGAAACAGAAGCGGAAGGCCGAACCGGCAGCTCCTGGGGAGGCTCTGGCCGTGACTCAAGGAAAGTCTAAGGGGAAACCAAAAGGATCCTGGAACCCCAAGAAGGTGAAGGATAAAGAAGGGAACGACGTGATGGATATGCCGTGCCACATCCACACGAAGAAAGATGAAGAGGGGAATATCATTTACCCAAAGCACACCACTCGCCAATGTCGACTCCTGATCCAGCAGTTTCAGGGAAAACAGTCTAAGGACAAGGAAAAGGAGCCAGACAAAGCCGAAGACAAAGAGGACAGTGAGGGAGGATACCCGCATATCAACTCCACTCTGATGATCTTCGCAGATGTGGAAAGCAGAAGTCGACTGAAAGTAATTAACCGAGAGGTTAACATGGTTGCCCCAGCAAAGGCAAGTTATCTGAAGTGGTCTCAAACGCCCATCACATTCGACCAATCTGATCACCCGTCCCATATTGCCACCCCTGGGAGGTAAGCTTTGGTGGTCGATCCAGTTGTCGAAGGCACTCGACTGACAAAGGTGCTGATGGACGGTGGAAGCGGGCTGAATCTGTTATATGCAGACACGTTGAAAGGTATGGGCATTCCGATGTCCCGACTGAGCACTAGTAACATGAGCTTCCATGGAGTTATACCAGGGAAGAAGGCCGAGTCACTCGGCCAGATAGCCTTGGACGTAGTGTTTGGCGATTCAAAGCATTTTCGCAAAGAAAAGTTGACGTTTGAGGTCGTGGATTTTCAAAGTGCATATCATGCCATTTTGGGGAGGCCAGCCTATGCACGGTTCATGGCTCGACCATGTTACGTGTACCTCAAATTGAAGATGCCCGGTCCCAAAGGTGTGATCACTGTCACCGGTGATAGGAAAAAGGCAGAAGAGTGCTTTCAGAAGGGCTCCAAAATTGCCGATTCCCAAGTGACAGCGGTCGAGTTCGAAGAATACAAGCAAAGCGCAGATCCGAGTGACTTGCTGCGATCCAAGAAGCCCGCCACAGAATCTGCATTCCAGTCGTCCGGTGAGACAAAGCCTGTTCACATTCACCCGACCGACCCTGAAGCAGCTCCGACCCGCATCTCCACAACACTCGACCCAAAATAGGAAGAAGCGCTCATCCAGTTCCTCCGTGAGAACTGGGACATTTTTGCATGGAAGCCCGCTGACATGCCAGGTGTTCCCAGGGGACTGGCTGAGCATCGCCTAAGAGTCGACAAGTCTGCAAAACAAGTCAAAGAACATCTTCGGCGGTCCGCCGTCCAGAAGAGAAAGGCCATCGGTGAAGAAGTGGCTCGACTGTTGGCGGCAGGATTTATCCGAGAGATATTCCACTCCGAGTGGCTCGCTAATGTCGTCATGGTTCCTAAGAAGGACAAATCGCTCCGAATGTGCATTGATTTCAAGCACATCAACCGGGCCTGCCCGAAAGATCACTTTCCTCTCCCTCGCATAGATCAAATTGTTGACTCGACCGCGGGATGCGAGAGGTTGTCTTTTTTAGATGCTTACTCCGGGTACCACCAGATCCGCCTGTATGGGCCCGATGAAGTAAAAACAGCTTTCATCACTCCATTCGGGTGCTTCTGCTATGTCACCATGCCATTCGGTCTCAAGAATGCCGGAGCCACATTTATGCGAATGATCCAGAAGTGTCTACTCACTCAAATCAGTCGGAATGTGGAAGCTTATATGGATGATATTGTTGTCAAGTCACGAAAAGGTTCCGACCTGCTCGCTGACCTTGCTGAAACATTTGCCAACCTCAGAAGGTATGATATCAAGCTCAATCCATCAAAGTGCACATTTGGAGTTCCTGGTGGCAAGTTACTCGGTTTTCTCGTTTCCGAACGGGGAATCGACGCCAACCCAGAAAAGATTGGCACTATTCTCCGAATGAAACGCCCTGTGCGAGTGCACGATGTCCAGAAGCTTACTGGATGCTTGGCCGCATTAAGTCGATTCATCTCACGACTCGGTGAAAAGGCATTGCCTCTTTACCGACTGATGAAGAAAGCTGACAAGTTCGAGTGGACTCCAGAAGCTGATGCAGCGTTTGCCGAGCTAAAAGCTCTGCTCTCCACCCAGCCGGTGCTTGCTGCTCCAATCAGCAAAGAGCCTCTGTTGCTCTACATCGCAGCCACAGGACAAGTCGTCAGTACTGTGCTAACGGTCGAGCGGGAAGAAGAAGGAAAAGCTCTCAAAGTTCAGCGCCCAGTGTATTATTTGTCTGAAGTCTTGACTCCATCCAAGCAGAGATATCCCCATTATCAGAAGCTTGTGTACGGAATATACATGACCACAAAGAAGGTTGCTCATTATTTCTCTGACCATTCAATCACAGTCGTCAGCGACGCTCCACTATCAGAGATTTTGCACAACAGAGATGCAACTGGTCGAGTGGCCAAATGGGCGATTGAACTTCTTCCCCTTGATATCAAGTTCGAGGCAAAGAAAGCCATTAAGTCCCAAGCAATAGCAGATTTCCTCGCCGAGTGGATCGAACAACAGCAGTCGACTGAAGTTCACTCGGAGCATTGGACCATGTTTTTCGATGGTTCTAAGATGTTGAATGGTTCCGGTGCTGGGGTTGTCCTGGTTTCCCCCAGAGGAGATAAGCTCAGATATGTGCTCCAGATTCACTTTGATTCCTCCAACAATGAGGCAGAATATGAGGCCCTCCTGTATGGGTTGCGCATGGCCATTTCACTCGGCGTCCGTCGCCTAATGGTCTATGGCGACTCGGATTTAGTGGTCAATCAGGTGATGAAAGAGTGGGACGTGAGAAGCCCAGCCATGACTGGATACTGCAATGCAGTGAGGAAGCTGGAGAAAAAGTTCGAGGGGTTGGAGCTCCATCATATACCCCGACTGAAGAATCAAGCAGCTGATGATCTAGCAAAGATAGGTTCCAAGAGAGAAGCCATTCCGAGTGGCGTGTTCTTGGAGCATATACATACTCCGTCAGTCAAAGAAGACCCTTTCACAGAAGGAACTCCGCAGCCAAAGAGCGCCACAGATCCGACTGAAGTGGAAGTCCCAGCAGTGGTCGACTTGGTCATGGAGGTTTTGGTGGTCGTTCCCGACTGGACGATTCCGTACGTCGCATATATCCTGAGGAAAGAGCTTCCGGAGAATGAGGAAGAGGCTCGACAGATCGTCCGTCGATCTAAAGCCTTTACCGTAATCAAAGGACAATTATACAGAGAAAGTGCGACTGGAGTCGCCCAGAAGTGCATAACGCCAGAAGAGGGTCGACTCATCCTCAATGATATTCACTCAGGGACCTGCGGTCACCATGCGTCCTCTCGGACCATCGTGGCCAAGGCATACCGAGCCGGATTTTACTGGCCCAAGGCGAATGAGATGGCAAAGGAGATAGTGGATAAGTGCGAGGGATGTCAGTTCTACTCGAATATGTCGCACAAACCTGCGTCAGCTTTGAAGACCATCCCACTCGTCTGGCCTTTTGCGGTTTGGGGGCTGGACATGGTCGGCCCTTTGAGAACAGGACGAAGTGGCTTCACACATGTACTGGTGGCAGTCGACAAGTTCACCAAGTGGATCGAGGCTAAACCAATCAAGAGCCTCGACACCGGTACTGCTGTTAGCTTCATCAGGGAACTAATATTCAGATATGGAGTCCCGCACAGCATCATTACGGATAATGGGTCAAACTTTGACTCAGAGGAATTCAGAACCTTCTGCAACTCCCAGGGCACACGGGTCGACTACGCATCAGTCGCCCATCCGCAGTCGAATGGACAAGCAGAGCGAGCTAATGGACTGATTCTCAAGGGACTGAAGCCGCGACTAATGCGTGATCTCAAACACGCGGCTGGAGCTTGGGTCGACGAACTTCCATCTGTACTCTGGGGACTGCGAACCACGCCCAATCGGTCGACCGGAAGAACTCCATTCTTCTTGGTCTATGGAGCTGAAGCAGTCTTGCCGAGTGACCTTCTGCATAATGCTCCTCGAGTCGAAATCTATAACGAAGCAGAAGCTGAACAAGCGCGACAGGACGCAGTCGACCTTTTGGAGGAAGAAAGGGAGATGGCTCTGATCCGCTCGACCATCTACCAACAAGATCTGCGCCGTTTTCACGCCCGAAATGTGAGAGGTCGAGCCTTCCGGGAAGGGGATCTGGTTCTCCGAGTGGATCAACACAAACCACACAAGCTTGCTCCTTCTTGGGAAGGCCCCTTCATCGTCACTAAGGTTCTCCACAACGGGGCGTACCGTCTTTACAACGTCGAGCATAATATCGACGAGCCCCGAGCTTGGAACGCGGAGCTACTCCGCCCATTTTACACTTAAGTTGTATCACTCGGATGAGTTGCAATAAAGTACTTCCGTAGTTCATGGGTTTAGGAATAATAGTGTCATCACTTTTTATCTTTGTCCATATAAAAACTCCCCCTCAGTGGGTGGCTTAGCCGCGAATCCGTTTCGCCTAAGTTTGTAAAAATCCTACCGAGTGGTGAGCCAGACTCTCACTCGGAGGCTTAGCTGCGAATCCGTTTCGCCTAAGTTTATCAAAATCCTACCGAGTGGTAAGCCAGCCTTCCACTCGGGGGCTTAGCTGCAGTCCAAGCACTCGCCTAAGTTTATCAAAATCCTACCGAGTGGTAAGCCAGCCTTCCACTCGGAGGCTTAGCTGCAGCTTCGTGCTCGCCTAAGTTATAAAAATCCTACCGAGTGACGAGCGATCCTCTCACTCGGGGGCTTAGCTGCAGTCCAAGCACTCGCCTAAGTTTATCAAAATCCTACCGAGTGGTAAGCCAGCCTTCCACTCGGAGGCTTAGCTGCAGCTTCGTGCTCGCCTAAGTTATAAAAATCCTACCGAGTGGTAAGCCAGCCTTCCACTCGGAGGCTTAGCTGCAGCTTCGTGCTCGCCTAAGTTATAAAAATCCTACCGAGTGACGAGCGATCCTCTCACTCGGGGGCTTAGCTGCAGTCCAAGCACTC
>NC_057803.1:499778419-499779153 GCF_018294505.1 Triticum aestivum
CTAAGTTATAAAAATCCTACCGAGTGACGAGCGATCCTCACACTCGGGGGCTTAGCTGCAGTCCAAGCGCTCGCCTAAGTTTATCAAAATCCTACCGAGTGCTAAGCCAGCCTTCCACTCGGAGGCTTAGCTGCAGCTTCGTGCTCGCCTAAGTTTATCAAAATCCTACCGAGTGGTAAGCCAGCCTTCCACTCGGAGGCTTAGCTGCAGCTTCGTGCTCGCCTAAGTTATAAAAATCCTACCGAGTGACGAGCGATCCTCACACTCGGAGGCTTAGCTGCAGCCTCGTGCTCGCCTAAGTTACAAAAATCCTACCGAGTGAAGAGCGACATTGCTCTGAATCTCTCGAAGGCTTAGCTGCAGTCCAAGCGCTCGCTTAAGCACAGGCACCTTGCTCTGAATCTGCATAAGACATTTTGAGCCAAAGGCAGTCATATTCAAGCGCCAAATTCAAGTTTGAATCGACATTTAAAGGAACCGAAAGTGCTCAGGCGTCAAGCCTGTTAAAGTTTGTCGGTTACAATTCCACTCGGCATACCGAGGCAAATTTAAAGAGTCGAGCCAGAAGAAGTTTTTTACCCCTCCTGCGGAGGGCTGGAAGGTGCAACGAATTCATCAAGGTCAATTCCGTCAGCGATCCGAGTGGCAGCTGCAAGGAAAGTCTCCATAAAGGACCTGAAGTCGTGCTTCTTGGTATTGGCCACCCGAAGGGCCGCCAGCTTCTCCTCTCGTGC
>NC_057803.1:500106971-500116717 GCF_018294505.1 Triticum aestivum
CGATATCCAAATATAGGCTTCCAATATATCAATCTTCATGTCTCGGCCATTTCGAGACTCCTCATCATGTCCGTGATCACATCCGGGACTCCGAACAACCTTCGGTACATCAAAACTCATAAACTCATAATATAACCATCATTGAAACTTTAAGTGTGCGGACCCTACGGGTTCGAGAACTATGTAGACATGACCGAGACACGTCTCCAATCAATAACCAATAACAGAACCTGGATGCTCATATTGGCTCCCACATATTCTACCAAGATCTTTATCGGTCAGACCGCATAACAACATACGTTGTTCCCTTTGTCATCAGTATGTTACTTGCCCGAGATTCGATCATCGGTACCTCAATACCTAGTTCAATCTCGTTACCGGCAAGTCTCTTCACTCGTTCTGTAATACATCATCCTGCAACTAACTCATTAGTTGCAATGCTTGCAAGGCTTAAGTGGTGTGCATTACCGAGAGGGCCCAGAGATACCTCTCCAAAAATTGGAGTGACAAATCCTAATCTCGAAATACGCCAACCCAACAAGTACCTTCGGAGACACCTGTAGAGCACCTTTATAATCACCCAATTACATTGTGACGTTTGGTAGCACACAAAGTGTTCCTCCGGTAAACGGGAGTTGCATAATCTCATAGTCATAGGAACATGTATAAGTCATGAAGAAAGCAATAGCAACATACTAAATGATCGAGTGCTAAGCTAACGGAATGGGTCAAGCCAATCACATCATTCTCCTAATGATGTGATCCCGTTAATCAAATGACAGCTCATGTCAATGGCTAGGAAACATAACCCTCTTTGATTAACGAGCTAGTCAAGTAGAGGCATACTAGTGACACTCTGTTTTTTTATGTATTTACACAAGTATTATGTTTCCAGTTAATACAATTCTAGCATGAATAATAAACATTTATCATGATATAAGGAAATAAATAATAACTTTAGTATTGCCTCTAGGGCATATTTCCTTCAGTCTCCCACTTGCACTAGAGTCAATAATCTAGATTACACAGTAATGATTCTAACACCCATGGAGCCTTGGTGCCGATCATGCTTTGCTCGTGGAAGAGGCTTAGTCAATGGGTATACAACATTCAGATCCGTATGTATCTTGCTAATTTCTATGTCTCCCACCTGGACTAGATCCCGGATGGAATTGAAGCATCTCTTGATGTGCTTGGTTCTTTTGTGAAATCTGGATTCCTTTGCCAAGGCAATTGCACCAGTATTGTCACAAAAGATTTTCATTGGACCCGATGCACTAGGTATGACACCTAGATCGGATATGAACTCCTTCATCCAGACTCCTTCATTTGCTGCTTCCGAAGCAGCTATGTACTCTGCTTCACACGTAGATCCCGCCACGACGCATTGTTTAGAACTGCACCAACTGACAGCTCCACCGTTCAATGTAAACATGTATCCAGTTTGTGATTTAGAATCATCCGGATCAGTGTCAAAGCTTGCATCGACGTAACCATTTATGACTAGCTCTTTGTCACCTCCATAAACGAGAAACATATCCTTAGTCCTTTTCAGGTATTTCAGGATGTTCTTGACCGCTGTCCAGTGATCCACTCCTAGATTACTTTGGTACCTCCCTGCTAGACTTATAGCAAGGCACACATCAGGTCTGGTACACATCATTGCATACATGATAGAGCCTATGGCTGAAGCATAGGGAACATCTTTCATCTTCTCTCTATCTTCTGCAGTGGTCGGGCATTGAGTCTTACTCAACTTCACACCTTGTAACACAGGAAAGAACCCTTTCTTTGCTTGATCCATTTTGAACTTCTTCAAAACTTTGTCAAGGTATGTGCTTTATGAAAGTCCAATTAAGTGTCTTAATCTATCTCTATAGATCTTGATGCCCAATATATAAGCAGCTTCACCGAGGTCTTTCATTGAAAAACTCTTATTCAAGTATCCCTTTATGCTATCCAAAAATTCTACATCATTTCTAATCAATAATATGTCATCCACATATAATATTAGAAATGCTACACAGCTCCCACTCACTTTCTTGTAAATATAGGCTTCTCCAAAAGTCTGTACAAAACCAAATGATTTGATCACACTATCAAAGCGTTTATTCCAACTCCGAGAGGCTTGCACCAGTCCATAAATGGATCGCTGGAGCTTGCACACTTTGTTAGCTCCCTTTGGATCGACAAAACCTTCTGGTTGCATCATATATAACTCTTCTTCCAGAAATCCATTCAAGAATGCAGTTTTGACATCCATTTGCCAAATTTCATAGTCATAAAATGCGGCAATCACTAACATGATTCGGACAGACTTAAGCATCGCTACTAGTGAGAAAGTCTCATCGTAGTCA
Organism: Triticum aestivum; assembly: GCF_018294505.1. NCBI lineage: Eukaryota > Viridiplantae > Streptophyta > Magnoliopsida > Poales > Poaceae > Triticum > Triticum aestivum. Next base: position 500,109,329 of record NC_057803.1, read on the forward strand.
ATCCCTTGAACTTGTCGAAAACCTTTTGCAACAAGTCGAGCTTTATAGACAGTAACATTATCGTCAGCATCAGTCTTCTTTTTGAAGATCCATTTATTTTCAATGGTTTGCCGATCATCGGGCAAGTCAACCAAAGTCCACACTTTGTTCTCATACATGGATTCCATCTCAGATTTCATGGCCTCAAGCCATTTTGCGGAATCTGGGCTCACCATCGCTTCTTCATAGTTCGTAGGTTCGTCATGGTCTAGTAACATAACCTCCAGAACAGGATTACCATACCACTCTGGTGCGGATCTTACTCTGGTTGACCTACTAGGTTCAGTAACAACTTGATCTGAAGTTCCATGATCATCATCATTAACTTCATCACTAATTGGTGTAGGCGTCACAGGAACCGGTTTCTGTGATGAACTACTTTCCAATAAGGGAGCAGGTACAGTTACCTCATCAAGTTCTACTTTCCTCCCACTCACTTCTTTCGAGAGAAACTCCTTCTCTAGAAATGATCCATTCTTAGCAACGAATGTCTTGCCTTCGGATCTGTGATAGAAGGTGTACCCAACTGTCTTCTTTGGGTATCCTATGAAGACACATTTCTCCGATTTGGGTTCGAGCTTATCAGGTTGAAGCTTTTTCACATAAGCATCGTCGCCCCAAACTTTAAGAAATGACAACTTTGGTTTCTTGCCAAACCATAGTTCATAAGGCGTCGTCTCAACGGATTTCGATGGTGCCCTATTTAATGTGAATGTAGCCGTCTCTAAAGCATAACCCCAAAACAATGGCGGTAAATCAGTAAGAGACATCATAGATCGCACCATACCTAGTAAAGTACGATTACGACGTTTGGACACACCATTACGCTGTGGTGTTCCGGGTGGCGTGAGTTGCGAAACTATTCCGCATTGTTTCAAATGTAGACCAAACTCGTAACTCAAATATTCTCCTCCATGATCTGATCGTAGAAACTTTATTTTCTTGTTACGATGATTTTCAACTTCACTCTGAAATTCTTTGAACTTTTCAAATGTTTCAGACTTATGTTTCATTAAGTAGATATACCCATATCTACTCAAATCATCTATGAAGGTGAGAAAATAATGATATCCGCCACGAGCCTCAATATTCATCGGACCACATACATCTGTATGTATGATTTCCAACAAATCTGTTGCTCTCTCCATAGTACTGGAGAATGGCGTTTTAGTCATCTTGCCCATGAGGCATGGTTCGCAAGTACCAAGTGATTCATAATCAAGTGATTCCAAAAGTCCATTAGTATGGAGTTTCTTCATGCGCTTTACACCAATGTGACCCAAACGGCAGTGCCACAAATAAGTTGCACTATAATTATCAACTCTGCATCTTTTGGCTTTAACATTATGAATATGTGTATCACTACTATCAAGATTCACCAAAAATAGACCACTCTTCAAGGGTGCATGGCCATAAAAGATATTACTCATAAAAATAGAACAACCATTATTCTCTGATTTAAATGAATAACCGTCTCGCATCAAACAAGATCCAGATATAATGTTCATGCTCAACGCTGGCACCAAATAACAATTATTTAGGTCTAATACTAATCCCGAAGGTAGATGTAGAGGTAGCGTGCCGAAGGCGGTCGCATCGACTTTGGAACTGTTTCCCACGCACATCGTCACCTCGTTCTTGGCCAGTGTTCACTTAATCCGTAGTCCCTGTTTCGAGCTGCAAATATTAGCAACAGAACCAGTATCAAATACCCAGGTGCTACTGCGAGCTCTAGTAAGGTACACATCAATAACATGTATATTACATATACCTTTGTTCACCTTGCCATCCTTCTTATCCCCCAAATACTTGGGGCAGTTCCGCTTCCAGTGACCAGTCTGCTTGCAGTAGAAGCACTCAGTCTCAGGCTTAGGTCCAGACTTGGGTTTCTTCTCTTGAGCAACAACTTGCTTGCTGTTCTTCTTGAAGTTCCGCTTCTTCTTCCCTTTGCCCTTTTTCTTGAAACTGTTGGTCTTATTGACCATCAACACTTGATGCTTTTTCTTGATTTCTACCTCCGCAGCCTTTAGCATTGCGAAGAGCTCCGGAATCATCTTATCCATCCCTTGCATGTTATAGTTCATCACGAAGCTCTTGTATCTTGGTGGCAGTGATTGAAGAATTCTGTCAATGACGCTATCATCCGGAAGATTAACTCCCAGTTGAGTCAAGTGATTGTTATACCCAGACATTTTGAGTATATGCTCACTGACAGAACTATTCTCCTCCATCTTGCAGCTGTAGAACTTATTGGAGACTTCATATCTGTCAATCCGGGCATTTGCTTGAAATATTAACTTCAACTCCTGGAACATCTCATATGCTCCATGACGTTCAAAATGTCGTTGAAGTCCCGGTTCTAAGCCGTAAAGCATGGCACACTGAACTATTGAGTAGTCATCAGCTTTGCTTTGCCATACGTTCTTAACGTCGTCAGTTGCATCTGCAGCAGGCCTGGCACCCAGCGGTGCTTCCAAGACGTAATTCTTCTGTGCAGCAATGAGGATAATCCTCAAGTTACGGACCCAGTCCGTGTAATTGCTACCATCATCTTTCAACTTTGCTTTATCAAGGAACGCATTAAAATTCAACGGAACAACAGCACGGGCCATCTATCTACAATCAACATAGACAAGCAAGATACTATCAGGTACTAAGTTCATGATAAATTTAAGTTCAATTAATCATATTACTTAAGAACTCCCACTTAGATAGACATCCCTCTAATCATCTAAGTGATCACGTGATCCAAATCAACTAAACCATAACCGATCATCACGTGAAATGGAGTAGTTTTCAATGGTGAACATCTCTATGTTGATCATATCTACTATATGATTCATGCTCGACCTTTCGGTCTCAGTGTTCCGAGGCCATATCTGCATATGCTAGGCTCGTCAAGTTTAACCTGAGTATTCTGCATGTGCAAAACTGGCTTGCACCCATTGTAGATGGACGTAGAGCTTATCACACCCGATCATCACGTGGTGTCTGGGCACGAAGAACTTTGGCAACGGTGCATGCTTAGGGAGAACACTTTTATCTTGAAATTTAGTGAGAGATCATCTTATAATGCTACCGTCAATCAAAGCAAGATAAGATGCATAAAAGATAAACATCACATGCAATCAATATAAGTGATATGATATGGCCATCATCATCTTGTGCTTGTGATCTCCATCTCCGAAGCACCGTAGTGATCACCATCATCACCGGCGCGACACCTTGATCTGCATCATAGCATCGTTGTCGTCTCGCCAATCTTATGCTTCCACGACTATCGCTACCACTTAGTGATAAAGTAAAGCATTACAGGGCGATTGCATTGCATACAATAAAGCAACAACCATATGGCTCCTGCCAGTTGCCGATAACTCGGTTACAAAACATGATCATCTCATACAATAAAATTTAGCATCATGTCTTGACCATATCACATCACAACATGCCCTGCAAAAACAAGTTAGATGTCCTCTACTTTGTTGTTGCAAGTTTTACGTTGCTGCTACTGGGCTTAGCAAGAACCGTTCTTACCTACGCATAAAAACCACAACGATAGTTTGTCAAGTTGGTGTTGTTTTAACCTTCGCAAGGACCGGGCGTAGCCACACTTGGTTCAATTAAAGTTGGAGAAACTGACACCCGCCAGCCACCTGTGTGCAAAGCACGTCGGTAGAACTAGTCTCGCGTAAGCGTACGCGTAATGTCGGTCCGGGCCGCTTCATCCAACAATACCGCTGAACCAAAGTATGACATGCTGGTAAGCAGTATTACTTATATCGCTCACAACTCACTTGTGTTCTACTCATGCATATGACATCTACGCATAAAACCTGGCTAGGATGCCACTGTTGGGGAACGTAGTAATTTAAAAAAAATTCTACGCACATGCAAGATCATGGTGATGCATAGCAACGAGAGGGGAGAGTGTTGTCCACGTACCCTCGTAGACCGAAAGCGGAAGTGTTAGCACAACGCGGTTGATGTAGTCGTACGTCTTCACGATCCGATCGATCAAGTACCGAACGTACGGCACCTCCGAGTTCAGCACACGTTCAGCCCGATGACGTCCCTCGAACTCTGATCCAGCCGAGTGTTGAGGGAGAGTTTCGTCAGCATGACGACGTGGTGACGATGATGATGTTCTACCGATGCAGGGCTTCTCCTAAGCACCGCTATAGTATTATCGAGGTGGACTATGGTGGACGGGGGCACCGCACACGGCTAAAAGATCAAACGATCAATTGTTGTGTCTCTAGGGTGCCCCCTGCCCCCGTATATAAAGGAGCAAGGGGGGAGGTGCGGCCGGCCAGGAGGGGGCGCGCCAGGAGGAGTCCTACTCCCACCGGGAGTAGGGCTCCCTCCCTTTTCCTTATTGGATTAGGAGTGGAGGGGCAAAGAGGAGGGAGAGAGGAAGGAAAGGGGGTGCCGCCCCCCTCTCCTTGTGCTATTCGGACTAGGGGCGAGGGGCGCGCGGCCCTGCCCTGGCCGCCTCTCCTCTTCTCCACAAAGGCCCACTATGGCCCATTAAGCCCCCGGGGGGTTTCGGTAACCCCTCGGTACTCCGGTAAAATCCTGATTTCACCCGGAACACTTCCGATATCCAAATATAGGCTTCCAATATATCAATCTTCATGTCTCGACCATTTCGAGACTCCTCGTCATGTCTGTGATCACATCCGGGACTCCGAACAACCTTCCGTACACCAAAACTCATAAACTCATAATATAACCGTCATCAAAACTTTAAGCGTGCGGGCCCTACGGGTTCGAGAACTATGTAGACATGATCGAGACACGTCTCCAATCAATAACCAATAGCGGAACCTGGATGCTCATATTGGCTCCCACATATTCTACGAAGATCTTTATCGGTCAGACCGCATAACAACATATGTTGTTCCCTTTGTCATCAGTATGTTACTTGCCCGAGATTTGATCGTCGGTATCTCAATACCTAGTTCAATCTCGTTACCGGCAAGTCTCTTTACTCGTTCTGTAATACATCATCCCGCAACTAACTCATTAGTTGCAATGCTTGCAAGGCTTAAGTGATGTGCATTACCGAGAGGGCCCAGAGATACCTCTGCGACAATCGGAGTGACAAATCCTAATCTCGAAATACGCCAACCCAACAAGTACCTTCAGAGACACCTGTAGAGCACCTTTATAATCACCTAGTTATGTTGTGACGTTTGGTATCACACAAAGTGTTCCTCCGATAAACGGGAGTTGCATGATCTCATAGTCATAGGAACATGTATAAGTCATGAAGAAAGCAATAGCAACATACTAAACGATCGAGTGCTAAGCTAACGGAATGGGTCAAGTCAATCACATTATTCTCCTAATGATGTGATCCCGTTAATCAAATGACAACTCATGTCAATGGCTAGGAAACATAACCATCTTTGATCAACGAGCTAGTCAAGTAGAGGCATACTAGTGACACTCTGTTTGTCTATGTATTCACACATGTATTATGTTTCCGGTTAATACAATTCTAGCATGAATAATAAACATTTATCATGAGAATAAGGAAATAAATAATAACTTTATTATTGCCTCTAGGGAATATTTCCTTCAATATGAGCATCCAGGTTCCGCTATTGGTTATTGACCGAAAAGGTGTCTCGGTCATGTCTACATAGTTCTCGAACCCGTAGGGTCCACACGCTTAACTTTCAATGCGATTTTGTATTATATGAGTTATGTGATTTGGTGACCGAATGTTGTTCGGACTCCCGGATGAGATCATGAACATCATGAGGAGTCTCGAAATGCTCGAGAGGTAAAGATTCATATATAGGACGATAGTATATGGACACCGGAAGTGTTCGGATGGTACCGGGTACGTATCGGGTCACCGAAAGGGGTTTCACGCTACCCCCGACAAGCTATGTGGGCCTAATGGGCCAAGAGAGGGATAGACCATCCCCAAAAGGGGCTGGTGTGCCCCTATTGGCCGAATAGGAGGAGAAGGAAAGGAAGGGAAGGGAGAAGGAAAGGGGAGGATTCGGCCTCCCCCTTTCCTTCCCCTCCCCCCTCTCTTTCCTTCCCCCTCCGATGGATACGGAAGGGGGAGGCCGACTTGGACGAGGCGCCTCAAGTAGGAGTAATCCTCTCCCTCTCCCACCTATATATATGTGGGGGCACCGCTAGAACACACAGCTTTGATTCCTAGCCATGTGCGGTGCCCCCCTCCACAGTTTACGCCTCCGGTCATATTGTCGTAGTGCTTAGGCGAAGCCCTGCGCGGATCACTTCACCATCACCGTCACCACGCCATTGTTTCGACGAAACTCTCCCTTGACACTTTGTTGGATCAAGAGTTCGAGGGACGTCATCGAGCTGAACGTGTGCAGAACTCGGAGGTGTCGTACGTTCGGTGCTTGATCGGTCGGAATGAGAAGAAGTTCGACTACAACAACCGCGTTGCCAAACGCTTCCGCTTTCGGTCTACGAGGGTACGTGGACACACTCTCCCCCTCTCGTCGCTATGCATCTCCTAGATAGATCTTGTGTGGGCGTAGGAAATTTTTTGAAATTGCATGCTACGTTTCCCAACAATATATTTATTTCTTCTAGATGTGTTGTATGTTTTACTCATTATGAAAAATATGAGAAGTATCTGAAGTAAATTACGACATGACTAAAACGTACTCCTCTGTTCACTAAAGAACAACTTGAAAATCTTTAGCAAATTTGCATGAAACAGCGCCTCTGGGAGGAAGTTTTGTGTTAGGCTAACAAAAATCGCCTCATATATTCATTTCCTATCCTAAGAAATTTAGTACAATTACTCTAAATCTTTTAGAGGACCATAATCATCTGCTAAAAGTTAATAGTACAGCGGATCAAATAGGCCATGCATGCTTGTGCCTTCCGCATTGAATATCAGTGTGAATCAATAACTACCCAAGCGAGTAGTCACGGGTAAGAGAGGAAATAAATTGCTAGCCTTGTCTCTCATTGATTTTGCAAACAAATGAGGGAGTACCAAACATCTCTGGTACCTCGTGTAACGCCCAGATAATTAGGCTACAATAAAACTCTCTTAATGATGTCATGTCATCTTTGATTACTGTTGCTAAACTTTCGTTAGTTCAAACCGATTCAAAAATCAATTCAAAAAAATGACAAACAACAAAAGTTTTTAAAAAATTGAAACAAAAATATTCGGTGGTTGCCGAATATTACAAGGGTAATTATAGTAAAGAAAACATATTTTTTAAAATGCCCAAATGATTTAAAATGAAATAAAACAGAATAGAAAATAAGTAAAAGAAAGAAAATACAAAAAAAGAAAAACTAAAACTAAAACTAGAAAAAAGGAGAAAGCCCCCCCCT